>NC_057808.1:43677056-43679682 GCF_018294505.1 Triticum aestivum
GGTTAAATTACGAATCACTTACCCTAGCATGTATCAAAAGTATTTAAAATGATAAAACCTTTTAGGGCTAGCTCTTTGTTCCGTTTCTTTTTATCTTTACCTTCTCATATAGTTCATCTACATTCTTGGGCAGGGTATATATAGCTGGATACTTTAGTCTTGGAGGATATGGTGTGGGTGTGGCCCCCTCATATTTGGGGTATGTTGTTCGAGTACTGAGGGTGCACGAGCACACAAAGGGCCGAGGCCAAATGTGGACCTTACTACTACTTCAGGCAGGACAGAGTAATGAAATACGAGAAGCAAGTTTAGAGAAGGCTAGCTAATCGTGTCACAATGGTGCAAGAAATATGTGAACGGTACACTTGGAACAAAGAGCACGAGTTGGTGACAACGTTACCTAGAAAGCGAGAAGAGTTGCATAGCTAGACAATGAGGTGCGAGGAAATCTCTGAAGTTTCAATGTTGTGGTTCCATGTTATATTGGCAGTTGTATTAGTGCTATGGTCTTTGTTAATGAGTGTCAACTGGGTTGTGAATATGACGATGATGTGAATCTTCCGTGTGCAACTGCTTGTACGTATATCGCTCTTTGTGCATGGGATGTGGCTACAAATTCAGCATTTGCCATGCCCCCGTCAGAGATGACGCATGGAGTAGTTGTGTTAGGCAACCTAGATCAGCCGAGCCAGGGTTAACAGTTCAGCAGCACCAGATAGTGCAGCGCTGAGCTTCAGAACTGTAGAGAATGATTTGGTGCATCGATAATTGATTGATCGTGCACTAGGCACATATATAGGTACAAGGGGTGCGACCGGTATCTTGTCTCCTAAGATACACGTACATACAGAGGGAGACAGATACTACAGGTACTGCATACAGAACCCAGACCTACGTACATGTACACATGTTCAACACCCCCCCGCAGTCGAAGCGTCGCCGGTGACGCAAAGACTGGACCGAAAGCCCTCGAAAGTCGAGGTGGGTAGTCCCTTCGTCATCACATCGGCGAACTGCTGATCGGTGGGCACATGTAGAACACGAACACGACCAAGTGCGACGTGCTCCCGGAGGAAGTGGATGTCGAGCTCGATGTGCTTCGTCCGTCGGTGATGGACAGGGTTGGCAGCGAGGTACACTGCGGAGACGTTATCACAGTAGACGAGGGTCGCCTTGGTGACCTCACATAGCAACTCCTGGAGAAGCTGTCGTAGCCAGGAACACTCCGCGACGACGTTGGCCACGGCCCGATACTCGGCCTCGGCGCTCGATCGTGAGACCGTGGGTTGTCGTTTAGACGACCACGAAATCAGAGAGGGCCCGAGGTAGACGCAGTAGCCGGAACTGGAGCGTCGAGTATCGGGACACCCAGCCCAGTCGGCGTCGGAGTAGGCGACAAGGCTGGTGTCTGGCGAGGCCGTCAGGGTGAGACCCATGGCTGTGGTGCCACGTATGTACCGAAGTATACGTTTCACGAGAGCCCAATGGGTGTCACGAGGAGCATGCATGTGAAGGCACACCTGCTGGACAGCATACTGAATGTCCGGACGCATCAGTGTGAGGTACTGAAGCGCACCGACGATGGAGCGGTAGAAGGGAGCGTCGAACGCCGGAGAGCCCTCGACGGCGGACACCTTAGCCTTCATATCGACAGGCGTGGAAGCAGGCTTGCAATTAAGCATGCCCGCTCGCTCCAGAAGCTCGTAGGCGTACTTCTGCTGGTGCAGAAAGAAGCCAGTAGCCCGGCGCACTACCTCGATGCCGAGGAAGTAGTGGAGAGCCCCCAAGTCCTTGAGGGCGAACTCGGTGCCGAGGCGAGCTGTGATCTGCTGAAGAAGCGTTGGCGAGGACGCAGTCAGGATGATGTCGTCGACGTACAGGAGGAGGTACGCGGTGGCGTGGCCCTGGTGGTAGACAAACAGGGAGGCATCGGACTGTGTGGACCGGAACCCCTGTTGCTGGAGGAAGGCCGCGATCCGCTGGTACCAGGCCCGAGGTGCCTGCTTCAACCCGTAGAGAGAACGGGAGAGCAAGCACACGTGGTCCGGATAGTCGGTGTCGACGAAACCAGTCGGCTGCTGACAGAACACCTGCTCGTCGAGGTGGCCATGCAAGAAAGCATTAGACACATCGAGCTGGTGGACAGGCCAAGCGCGAGAAGGAGCAAGCTGGAGAACGGCGCGAATCGTGCCCGGTTTAACAACCGGGGCGAAGGTGTCGGTGAAGTCCACGCCGGCGCGCTGGCGAAAACCGCGCACCACCCAACGCGCCTTGTAGCGCTCGAGAGAACCGTCGGGACGAGTCTTGTGGCGGAAGACCCACTTGCCAGTGATGACATTGGCACGGGGTGGCCGCGGGACAAGCTGCCACGTACGGTTGCGCTGCAGGGCGTCAAACTCCTCACGCATCGCAGCTAGCCAGTTCGGATCCTGAAGGGCTGCGCGAGCGGAGGTGGGGAGCGGTGACGGCGTCGAGGTAGAAGCCGCGCATGCGTACTCGTCCGACGGGTAGCGCGTGCTGGGACGCAGGGTCCCAGTCCGAGCCCGAGTGACCACACCGGGGAGGGGTGCAGCCGTGGCGACGGGAGCCGCCAAGGGAGTCGCGGCGACGGGGGCCACGACGGGGG
>NC_057808.1:43680127-43705459 GCF_018294505.1 Triticum aestivum
CGTCGAGGGCCGCGGCTGGGGCCGCCGGCGCGGGGAGCGCGGGCAGGGCCGGACCCGGGGCGCGGCTGGGCGGTCCGCCAAAGGTGGAGGCAGGGGCGAACCGCGCCGCAGGAGACTCCGAAGGTGACGGTACCTGCTGAAACGGGAACACGAGCTCATCAAAGTACACATGCCGCGAAGTAAAAACGCGGTGGGAGACTGGATCATAGCACCGGTAACCTTTGGTGTTGGGAGGATAGTCAAGGAAGATGCAAGGAAGGTACCGGGGCGCGAGTTTGTGAGGAGCAGTAGATGCGGTGCTAGGATAACAGAGACACCCGAAAATGCGAAGACCATCATAAGATGGAACCGCACCGAAGAGGAGCTGGTGAGGGGTGTAGTTCCAGCGGGAACGACAAGGGCGAATGTTAATGAGGAGGTTGGCGGTCGCGAGCGCGTCCGGCCAGAACCGAGTGGGCACGTAGGAGTGGAAGAGCAACGTGCGGACACAGTCATTAAGCGTGCGAAGGACACGCTCGGCGCGACCATTCTGCTGAGACGTGTAGGGGCAGGTGAGGTGAAAGATGGTGCCGTGGGACGCAAGTAAATTGCGGACGGCGAGGTTGTCAAACTCCTTGCCGTTGTCAGTTTGCAAGGCGAGAATAGGACGACCGAACTGTGTGGTGACATATGAATAAAAGGCGGTGAGTGTGGCAAGAGCGTCGGACTTGCGACGGAGAGGAAAGGTCCACACATAATGAGTAAAATCATCTAATATCACCAGATAGTATAAATAGCCCGTGTTGCTAGCAACCGGGGACGTCCAAACATCACTATGCAACAACTGAAACGGAAAGGCGGAAATGTTTGTAGACTCGCTAAAGGGAAGACGAACGTGCTTGCCAAGACGGCAAGCCTCGCAAGAGTGATCGTCGACTTTATTACATGAGAAAGAAAAACTTTGAAGAATCTGACGCATAGCGGTGGAGTTGGGATGACCGAGACGGGCATGCCAAAGATCGACACTGGCGGCGAAGGCGGCGGGGCGACGGGTGGTGGTGGCGCCGGAGGGATGCACTGGATAAAGCTCGTCCGGGCTATCACATCGGTGGAGCACCATCCGTGTACGGGCGTCCTTCACAGAAAAACCGACATCGTCAAATTCAACAGTTATAGGATTCTCACGAGTAAGGCGACGAACGGAAACAAGATTAGTGACTAAGTCAGGAGACACAAGGACATTAGACATATGCACAGGAATAGAAGTAGAAGGAAAAGACATATGACCGACGTGAGTAATGGGTAGGGAGGAACCGTTACCAACGGTGATACGGGTGGGAGTATGAACGGAAGTGGCAAAGGTGAGGTTACCGGGATGAGCAGTCATGTGAGCAGTGGCGCCCGAGTCCATGTACCAGTCACCACCGCCACCATAGGAGCTCGGTGACGGGGCGGAGTGCAGTGCAGCGAGCAAAGCCGGGTCCCACGGCGGCGGCGCCTGAGGAGGGTAGAACCCACCGTAGGCCGGCGCGGGGGTAGCCCCGAAGGCCAGAGCAGCGGCGGCGCCGTAGGAGGGCGCGATCCCATAGGCCGGCGCGGCGGCGGCGCCATAGGCCGGCGCGGACCCGTAGGCCGGCGCCGACGCGGACCTGTAGTGAGCGGCGTTCGGCGCGGCGAGGAGGGCCTGGTGACCCGCCGGGCGGGGCCCAAGGATGCCCGGAGCCGGAGCCCGAGGGACCGGCATGGAGTAGGCATGGACGAGCCGGTCCACGGGTTGGTGCCGTACGTCCATGGGGGAGTCACCTGCTGCGGCTGACGGCCCCCCCGGGCGCCTGTTGCTGCTTGCGGCCGCCCCCGCGGCGGTTGCCGCGGCGCCCGCCGCCCGGCTGCTGGGGGGCAGCGGGAAGGGCGGGAGGCACGGGCGGGAGGGGGAAGTACCCCGGAGGCGCTGGTGGCGGCGGCTGCTGGCGCGGCGCGGGTGGGGCGGTCGGTGGAGGGGCGCCGCGGGAGGTGCCGGCGGCGAGGGCGTGGTGCTGCACACGCTTCTTGACCCCTTTCATCCGGCGCTCCTCCAACATCAAGTACGCCACAAACTTGGGGAAGGAGGGCTCCGGCATCAAGGTGAGGTTAGAGGCGGCGTTGCCGAAGTCCTCGTTGAGGCCGGCGGTGAGCGTGCTGAGGAGGAGGTCGTCGTCCACCTTCGCTCCAATGTCACGGAGCTCGTCCGCCAATGTCTTCAGGCGCCGGCAGTAATCATCAATGGCTGTTCATCCTGATGACAGTCAAAAAATTCCTGCTGCAGAAAAACGCGGCGCTGAAGCTGGTTGTCGGTGAAGAGGCCGTTCAGCTTGACCCACAGGGCGCGGGCGTCGTCGCCGGCACTCACGACCGTGTGGAACAAGTCCTTGGAGATGGTGGTGAAGAACCACCGGATGATCGTGGCGTCGATCACGGTCCACTCGGCGTCGTCCACCATGGTGCGGGAGTCCACGGTGCCATCCACGTGATCCACGAGATTGTTCTCGCGGAAGAGCAGTGTGAAGTACGTCTTCCACGCGAAGTACGTGGAGTTGGAGGCGTCGAGGGTCACGGGGACGCGGGTATGGACGTTGATGTCGCGGATCTCGGCAGGGTCGACGGCGAAGGGGTTGGAGTAGGTGGAGGCATTGGAAGACATGACGATAAGATCGTGGGGAGGGAGGCGGCGACGCGGCGGCAGGAAGCGGCGCGGCGGGAAGGGGCGGCGCGGCGTGGAGGCGCGCGGTGGGGAGGTGGCGCGCGGGGAGGAGAGGTAGTGGCGGCAGCTTGGGGCGGCGGCGGGAGATCGCGGCGGCGGCGGCGGCCCGAGGCGGCGGCTAGGGTTAGCGGAAGCTGGAAGATCGACTTGCGATAGATACCATGTAGAGAATGATTTGGTGCATCGATAATTGATTGATCGTGCACTAGGCACATATATATAGGTACAAGGGGTGCGACCGGTATCTTGTCTCCTCGTACATACAGAGAGAGACAGATACTACAGGTACTGCATACAGAATCCAGACCTACGTACATGTACACATGTTCAACCAGAACTTCAACTCCAGTTTTGCTAGCGCCGGGTCATTTTCTGCCTTAAATTTGGAAGAAAGGGTCATTTTCTGCCTTAAATTTGGAAGAAAGGCCCATTTTCGTGGTATTGCTGGTGTTACAGCCCATCCAGTCTGGATGGATGGTGACCATGGAAATTTCTTTGAAGTTTCCTTGATATTTGTTAGCAACGACTTGACCCATGACTATGACTGATTGTGTGGCCATTGCACAGTTGCTTCAGCCATTTCTCCCTCTCCACAGCTTCAGCGCTAGCAGAAATTATCCTTTGCTAATTGCTGGCCCTCCTCTTACACGAACACACACAGAAAGAACATGGCTGCCTCTGCTGCACTCGTTTTTGCAGGGAAATCTGTGGCGACTTCGGCCATATCCTTCTTGGTCAACAAGGCTTTCAGCTACATCGATGAGTACTGCAAGTCCGAAAACATGGATGAGTTGAAGAATCGGCTCCTGCGGGCCATGCCACATATCCAGGCGGTGTTTGTCGTCAACCCGGAACTTGTCAGGGAGCAGAGCAGCGGCCTCGACGCGTGGCTCTGGCAGCTCAGGGACGCGGTCGAGGCGGCGGAGGACGCCATCGATGAGCTTGAATACTACGAGCTCGAGGAGAAGGCCAAGGACCAAAAGGTTAGTGAATGGGGTTCCCCTCTTGGTAAGATGAAGCACAAGTTTGTCAGATCTTTTGGCCCTGCTATCAACAAGACTATCAAGAAAATTAGTCACCGTGACACTCTGAAGAGGTTGATGAAATCTGTGGATGATTTAGACAAGGCTGCCGTAGGTGTTAGTGATTTCCTCAAGCTCACAGACCATCTCAGTGGAGGTTCTTCTACCAGCAGCCAGCAGCTCATGGACAATGATCGCAAGACTAGTTCAACATTAAGTGCAACCAATTTTGTTGGACGAGAAAAGGAGAACGAACAGATTATTGGATGGCTAGCCAACACCTCAGATGAATTGGGTGAAACTATGGTCATAAAGACCAATAGTATTCCAATTATTTCAGTTATTGGTCATGGTGGCATGGGGAAGACTGCCTTGGCTCAGAGCATATGTGGGCAAGATGAGGTAGTAAAGCATTTTAAGGTCATCTGGACCACCATATCTACTAGCTTTGATGCGACATCGGTGACAAGTAAAATACTCGAAGACGCTACGGGCGTGAAACCGAGCAGCGATCATTTGGAACCACTACAACGGAACCTCAAAGAGAAACTCGCATCCATTAATTTTTTGTTAGTTCTAGATGACGTTTGGGAAGATAAGAAGAGAGATGAATGGGAGAAGTTATTTGCTCCTCTGAAGGAACTGAACACTACTGGGAGCAAAATTCTGTTGACAACCCGAATGCAATCTGTAGCAGACATGGCTGCAAAGGTGATGGGAGTCGAAAGGGATAAGTTCTTGACATTACAAGGACTGGAAGATGATAAAAATCTTGAGCTCTTCGGTCATCATGCCTTTTCCGGTTTGAATCCAAGAGATGATGCATATTTGATGTTAATTGGAGAACAAATTGCAAAGAAACTGAGGGGATGTCCCCTGGTAACGAAGGTTGTCGCCGAGCATTTGCTATAACACCTGAATACTGGAGGAGATTCTTGCATCAAGGATTGGAACATTTTAAAGGAACCGAAAAAGATATTATGAAGGTTCTCAGATTGAGCTATTACCACTTACCAACAGAGCTACAGATTTGCTTTCGGTACTGTCGCCTATTTCCGCAGGACTATATATTTGAAAAGAAAGAGTTGGTGAAAATGTGGATTGGTTCAGGATTGATTGCAAGTGGCATTCAATCTTTGGAGGATACTGCAGAACAATTCTTGGCTCAGCTAACTAGAAAGTCGTTCTTTGATAAGAAACCTATATGGGCACAAAGAGAATTTTATGTAATGCATGACCTGATGCATGAATTAGCAAGCAATGTGTCCACCGGTGAATGTGCAAGAATAGTTGACCCTGTTCAACTTCAAGATGAGAAGTATACAGTCCGACACCTATGCATTGTCAATATTCACAGTTTCTCTGCTGATGAGGTCAAGAAAATCTCCCATTTTAAGAATCTGCGCACTATTATCATTGATTGTATGCCGCCACTTGAAAATGATACTCTTTGCGCACTTCAAATGATAGTTGAGACCTCAAAATCACTGCGACTATTCCATGCACAATTATGGAGCGCATCCCGTTTTGCTGTCAATTTTGGTAACTTGAAACATCTTCGCTATATCTGCGTGAGTTCGATACCACAAGACAAGATATGTGGGGTCGCAAGACTTTATCACTTGATGGTCCTTCACCATGGTTCTTCTGGGACCAAAATAGATGAAGCAAGATATTTAGGGAACCTTGAACGTTTGCGGTATGTATCCTATGGTGTGCATGGATTTGGTAATTTCCCCATAAGCAGGCTCACTTCTCTTCAGGAATTACATAATTACCGGGTAGAAGAAAGAACATGCAACCAAATAAGTGCAGTTGGGAGCTTAAGAGATCTTCGTAGATTGGGTCTGCAGGGTCTTGAGAATGTCAAGAATTGGGAAGAAGCTAAGAATGCCAAGTTGAAGGAAAAACAATATCTCAACTCATTATTTATGGAGTGGTCGACACCTGATCAAATCATGACAGATAACTTAGTTCTTGACCACCTTGAGCCACATGTTAATATCAGAGAATTGCAAATTGGGGGTTATCCAGGTCTCAAAATTCCATCTTGGATCGAGAACTGCTCAGTCAGAAACTTGATATCACTCAAGTTGATAAGCTGCATAAATTGGGACTACATTCCCTCTCTCTGCCAGTTGGTATTGCTGGAGCTTTTAGTGTTGGACAATCTTCCTAAGCTACGGCAGATTGGTCGATCATCTGATATGTCCAAGAGTAGTTCCATGGAGTTGTTGTTACCTCAAAGCCTTAATACTTTGGAAGTAAGCAAATGCCAGAAACTGAGGGAATTACCACTTCTGCCTCCAAGCCTAATATCATTGAAAATACACGATGTTTGGCTGACCAAGTTTCCTATTATTGGCAAGGTATCGAGTGAGAGCATCGAGTCAAAATCATCTAAGTTGATTAACGTAAGGGTCACCAACTGTCCTCATTTAACTTCGTTGGAAGGGAGCCTTTTGGAGCAAAAACTGTACATGGGAACTCTTCGTGTCCTAACAATTGTTGATTGTAAACATCTGGAGTCCGCATCCATACCATTTGAAGAAATGAAACAACTTAAGGAACTTGCAGTAATGCAATGTCCAAAGTTGAGGACGATGAGAGATGCCAAAGATAAGCTTGTGCCATCGTCACTAAGAGAACTAGCTATTGGCGGGTGCGGTGACCTGTAACTTCCACTGCTTGGGTCACTGCAGCTGCTCACCAACTTATCTAGGCTCGAGCTGCAGAACTGCTCGAGCCTGTTATCTCTCCCGTCCGCAGATGTGTTCAAGAGTTTCAGGTCGCTGCAGAACATACGTGTAACGCGATGCGAGAATCTCTCGTCCCTGGGAGGGCTCGGATCACTGTCATCCCTTCAGCACTTAGCTATCTCCAATTGCAATAAACTCATGGAGGCTGGGTCTTCCTTGCTATCTGGTTCTGGTGATGCAGAAGAGCATCTGGTGGAGCCCGGCAACTCACTGCGGATAAGTTTTCTTATATTTGATCTGCCGTCCTTGCTGCTTCATGAGCCGCTCAAGAGTCTGTGCCACACTGAAAATGTATGCATTAATGGCTATTCACAGACGGAGAGCTTACCTGAACAATGGCTGCTACAGAACCGCTCATCCCTCCGATACCTGGGTATACAGAAAGCAGAATCCTTGGAATCGCTCCCACCGAGCATGCAAGACCTTTGCTCTCTCAAGTCATTATACCTTGATGGTGCTCTGCTACTCCGATCACTTCCATATCTTCCCTCCTCCTTGAAGAATCTGAGCATTAGGGAATGCCATCCAGACCTGGAGAAGAAGATCACAAAACATGGAAGCTCTGAATTGAACAAGACTGCCCACATCCCTGATGTGACAATAGGTAACTCCGCCCTTCCACTCTCGTCCTCACTTGCTTAATTTACTGCTTGGACCTCTGTACTGCTGAAACCTACTGATCCTGATCTGACTGTGAACCGATGACAGGAGGTTGGCATTTCCTCATGGGCAAGAAATTCAGCAGAGAGGCTTACCATAAACTGAGGTAATTAACAATCTCCTGAGAAAGACAATCAATGTTATCCTCTTTTTGCTCTGAATAAGGGTTGGTGCGAAAGTGCTATGGCAGACACTCATATATAATGGCACAACACCCCCGCATGGCCGCATTGCACGAAATATGATCAACGAACTGACCATGCAAAACATATCAATATATGACGGCGAACACATAGCAAAACCTGGTGTAAGCTCACAGACTCACTAGATAAGACCCCTATCAAAGAATTGAGAGTTGTAAAAGGAGAGTAATCGTATCTTTTGCTTCTCCTTTGAGCAGCATTTTATTACCATTGCAACCGTACTGTTGAAGTGCAACTATGCTTATTCATATCTTAGGATACGTTTCCATTTTAGTATTTGACACTCCAAATGCATGCTATCATTTATTTCCCCTTGCCGCAAACAAATATCTTTGTTCTTGAAAACTGAAACTTCTGTTTTTGGTCATCAGTGATAGTGACCGCAACAGATTTATGTCCGAGTCGTCGTTGCACTAGTGGAAGAAACGGTTCTGACTCAAGAATGCTTCCTATCCTAAGCCTGTTGCTGTTCAACAGAATGCTCACAAGAAGCTTCAGCTCCATCTAATAAAAGGTCTTCCAGACTCTTAATTTACTTCAAGTCAACTCCTTGTTCATCAGATCTTACATATTGTGGTCCTGACAAGATGCCATGTTCTGCCGGATCATACTTTCTGAATTCAAGAATCTGA
Source organism: Triticum aestivum (assembly GCF_018294505.1). Lineage (NCBI taxonomy): Eukaryota > Viridiplantae > Streptophyta > Magnoliopsida > Poales > Poaceae > Triticum > Triticum aestivum. The sequence continues at coordinate 43,688,120 of NC_057808.1, forward strand.
GCGAAAGAAGAATTCATGTTCAGCTTAGTTCAGCTATATATATGTACAAATTGCAGCCTAGCTACCTTTCAACCCGTGAGTTGATTAGAAGAATCTCCATTTTGTTGTAATTGTGTCGAATATATATGTTCAGGTCAGGTTACAAGTTAGGATTTGCAGTTTAATAGGAACAGGGTAGAGTTTGTGCTGAACTCTCGTTGCTTATTTCTGCAAATGTCTTCAGTTTAGTACGTGAGAGATTGTTGGGGGCATCAACCACCCGAATGAATGATCTCGCGAACACATTTTCCGTCAAGTACGTGCAAACTTGCGTGCTGCAACAACTCTTCAAATTAATCTGGGGAGTCGATTGATGGTCAAGTACTACCAGGTAGCCTACTGAGACGGATACACTGTTGGTGGCGTGTAATCGTTGTACTTGATGCATGGATCTCTGGAGCGCATGCAAATTGGTGATGCTTCTTGAGCCACTAAAGAGTCTCTGCCACATCGGATATTTGTTATGACTGCCAGAGATGGATAGCTTACCTGAACGATGGCTGCTACAGAACCGTTCATCCCTCGTATTCCTGACTATTCCCAAACGCAAAGTTCTTGAAGTCGCTCCCACCCAGAATGCAAGACCTCTGCTCTCTAGAGAAATTGTACTCCCTCTGTAAATTAATATAAGAGCGTTTAGATCTTAGTGATCTAAACGCTCTTATATTAGTTTACGGAGGGAGTACCTATTTGACGCTGAGCAACTCCAGTCACTTCCATATCTGCCCTCCTTGAAGGCCCTCAGTCTTACAGGATGCCATCCGGACCTGAAGAAGAAGATTGCGAAACATGGAAGCCCTGAATGGAACAAGATTGCTCACATCCCTTATGCGAAAATAGGTACCTTCACTCTGCCACTCTCATCCTCTTAATTTACTGCTCTGTACTGATGGAACATACTGATACCTGACCTGACTGCGAACCAATGGCAGGAGATTCGCTTTTCATCAGTGGCAAGAAGAAACACAAAAGGCCTTCACCAAACTAAGGTAATTAACAATCTCAAGAGAAAAATATGTTGTCCTCTTTTTGCTATGAATAAGGGTTGGTGCGTAGAAGTAGTGAAGTACTATGGGCATAGTTTGATTTGTAGCAAAAAATTGAAAATGGTCTTTGGGTAAACTAAGGAGGTGATGAGGAACTGAAAATCAGAAAAGCATACGAACTGATAAAATTAATTGTCTGAGCAAAAATAATATGTGCGCATTAGAGATGCAAGGTCAAGGAGATTGTGTTATTTCTGCATCAATGCAAGAAAGAACTGATAGACCAGTTAACTACAGAGCTCCAACCCTAGTCTTTGCATACTACAAACCCTTGCTAAGGATATGGCGGCAAAAGATTTAGCAAGGCACCCTTAGGATGGCTTTATCAAGTCAAGTTGAACTATAGTTGCTCTGAATATGGTGCTTCTTGGTATCATATCTATGCCTGCCTTAATAAATATGAGGTTGATGTGAAGTCCGTTTTGCTTGAATGCATGAACATCATTACAAAAAAAGAATGCAGGAACAATGTACATTCCAGTCAAAGCCTATTAGTTTTTTCTAGTTTCATTTCTTTTTTTGAAACGTGATAATCTGTTTTCCGTTAGTTTCATAGTGGAAACTATATACGTCCAAAAAGAAGCACTCTGTAGAGCACGAAAATATATATGGTCAACAAACAAACCATACGAAACATATCCATATCTAGTACGCAACACATGGCAACACCTGGTGTAAGTTAAGGAATTGCAGTGGCTGACAGACTCACTAGATAAGTACGGGAAGACTGAGAATTAGAAAAAGAGAATAGGCGTCTGCTTTGCTTGTCCTTTGAGCTGCATTTTATTGACACAGCAACCGCACTACTGAAGTGGAACGAGTCCTTATTTCTATCTTTGAATATGTTTCCATTTGTAGCATGTAATACTCCAACTGCATGTTATTGAAATTATTTCCCCTTGCCACAAAGAAACTGAAACTGGAACTTTTGTTTTTGGTTATCAGTGATAGTGACCGCAACAGACTTATGTCCAAGTACTCGCTGCACTAGTGGAAGAAACGGTTCTGTCTCAAGAATGCTTCGTATCCCAAGCCTGTTGTTGTTCATCAGATCTTACATCTCGTGCTGCTGACAAGATGCTAATGTTCTGCGGGATGATACTTTCTGAATTCAAGAATCTGAGGGAAAGAATAATTCATGTTCAAGTTCAGTTACATATATGTAAAATTGTAGCCTAGCTACCTTTCAACCCGTGAGTTGATTAGAAGAATCTCTATTCTGTTGTAATTGTGTCGAACATATATTCAGGTCAGATTACAACTTACTAAGATTTGGAGTTGTAATAGAAACAGGGGGGTAGAGTTTGTGTTGGACTCTCTGCTTATTTCTGCAAATGTCTTCAGTTCAGTACAGATACCGCCTCGTGAGAGATTGTTGGGGGCATCAATCGCCTGAATGAATGATCCCAATACATCTGAATGAATGTTGGGGGCATCAATCGTCATCGACACCATCATCTCGGGTCTCCGCTCTTCGGCCTCGGCGTTAGCACCACCACCACCGCCACCCCCTCCCGAGCCGGATTAGCCCCTGTTTTCTCTTTGTTTGGGGCTTGTTTTGCTGTGCCCCCAGCGATTATTTGAGACTTGCTTGTACTTGAACCTCTTGACTTGCTGTTGGATGCTTGGTGTTGTTGCTTTATAATATAAAGCGGGGGGAAACCCTTTTTCGTAATGATCCTGATAATACATTTGCTGTCAAGTACGTGCAAACTTGCGTTCTGCAACAACTCTTCTAATTAAGATGGGTTGGCTGATTGATGAGCAAATACCAGGTACCCTGCTGAGACGGATACGCTGTTGGCGATGTGCAGTGCATGGCTGATGGCTCTCTGGAGCGCATGCAAATTGATGATGCTTCATAGTGACTGACCAAGTGAGTGTGGATGCAGGGGCGCCACTATATATTCAGTTCTGCATACCATGAATATATGATGGGGAAGTAAACAAGGCTCCAGGACCGTTCGCTGCTTTGTCTGTGTGCAGCTTCTTTTGTTATCGACGTAATGCAGCCTCTAATATCCAACTCAGGCCGTGACAACATGTGGGAAGTGGATGCTTAGACCAACACCAATGTGCGAGACTAAAAGTTTTGCTTGTCCCTTCTAATTACATGGACCGTTGAGATTTTCAGGAGGAATTGATTAATTGTAGGCAGAGAGGGTTAGCGCAACTCCAACGCGGATCATCAAACCGCCTGTAAATGTTCTGACCGGATGGTTTGAACAAAAAATGTCTGGACCTGTTTGGATGCCTGAAATCCCATAAACAGGACCATGTCGGACTTCGACATGCCTGGTCCACCTAAAAAAAAAACCACCCGGAGCCCCCTCCCCCCACTCCGCCCCTCCCACTCTGCTATGTATCCGCACCCTCGGAGGGCAACGCTGTCGTTGAACCACCCCAGCCGCTGCCCATGCCTTACCAGACATCCAACGCTCCAGCGAGACGCCTGCCTGCCTTGGCTTACGACGTTATTCCACCTTGGATCCCGCAGGCTCCCAGGTACCATCTGCCCCTACCGCCACCGTCCATGGCGGACGCCACACCCAATAAGTGTTCGGGCAAATACCAAAACATGATATTTGATGTTGTTGTTGTTGACTTTAAAGGGAACATGATGGTTGTGTACTTGATGAAGGAGGATGAAATGTTGTGTGATGTGTGGCCGGCCAAAAGTGTGGAGTTTCAAGGTATGAAGCATAATGCAACATTTTGGCAAAGCAAGCGTGCAATCAGCACAAGCACTACATGCCCTACAACAGGGAAGTGATCCATGATCGCGGTGTGAAGTCGCTACTTCGTTGATGGTACTCCATTCAAAATGTTGTCAAAAACTTGCGGTGCGTATGCACAAGTGTGAATAAGGTGGCCAAGGGGTGCTTCACTCGAAGAGCTCATCAGTTTTGTTTCTTGTTGTCCTAGGTTGGTCATTTCATTGATTTGCTCGATGTTCCCACTTGTTGATCACTTCATTGTCTAGCCCAGACGCGCAAGAGCATGGTACCAAAGGACGGGTTACAAGCCCTTCACAATGATGCATTGTTGGATAAAACTCAATAGGCATAGCAACTTGATCAGCCAGTGCCTATGAAGAAGTTCATCAAGCTCGAGGAGAGGAAGCTTGAGATGAAGGCCGCTGCTTTGGGATCGATGGAATTAAAATATCTGTTGGTCATCTTTCGAGGAGTGCTTTTAGGTTTAAATGTATGTTTGAATTGCGATTTATCTAGATCTAGATACATTTGTCAAAGTGATCGAAGGTGGTCATTCATTTTAGTTATTTTATTTTATTTTTAATTTTCTTTTTCGGAAAAAGTTATTTTAATTTTTGAAGGATAGGGGCGGGTATTTGGTGCCTGTGGTTGGATGACCTTTACCCCTATTCCTGTCGTAGACATGTCCAGATGTGTACACAAACATTTGATAATGTCTGTTTTGGTGATCCTTGGTGGAGTTTGCCTTGCACCTCACATGGTGGTGCTCACCCACAAGTTCCATGTATAGCTTAGAGCAATTCTAAGCAGAGTCGCCATATATTGGCGCGCTCCATATCCATATGGAGGTTGTGGAGGTTATGCGCAAGCACACAGTTGTAATTTTTTTCTTGTCCCGCTTTTCCATCCAAGGTATGATGCACTATTAGGAAAACGGCTATAGCTAATATGGACATTAATGGCGCACCATGTATGTGGTGCGCCACTGCCATATAGCAGTGGCGCACCAGATACAGGTACGCCATTATTGACATATTACTAATGGCGCACCTGATGTGTGGTGCGCCATTACTAGTTTTGAAAAAAAAAATAAAAAAAATTTGTTAGCAGTGGCGCACCAGGGAATAGTGCGCCATTACTAGTTGACATAGTAGTGGCGCACCTGTACAAAATGCGCCATTATTATGTGTATGACTGGGTCAAACCTTAGTCAAACTTAGTAATGACGCACTTTGCATAGGTGTGCCATTACTATGTCAAACTTAGTAATGGCGCACCTACACAAAGTGCGTCATTACTAACTTTGACCAAGGTTTGACCAAGTCATACACATAGTAATGGCGCACTTTGCACCCCCCGGTGGACCGCCTTTTTAGTTTTTTAAAAAATAAAAAAAAATTGATGGAAATGTCAAAAAATAAAAGAAAATAAGTTTCCCATGTGATATGTGGTCTAGTTGTTGGGAAAATTTACAAATATGAATTTCGACTTTATTTGCAAAATCTCTCTGGAATTTAGTAAAATGGGCATAACTTTTGCATACGAACTTGGATTAAAAAGTTTTTTAATATAAAAATCATCTACTCGAAAAGTTACATCCGAATTCAACTGGGGGAACCCCGTTGAAGATTTTCAGAATCCCCAAAAACCTAACAGAATAAAAGATACGAGGCTTTTAAGATCTAAAGGGGGAAAAATGGAAAAAAAATTCAAACTTAGTAGTGGCGCACCATTTGCTAGGTGCGCCACTAGTAACAGAAAAAAATTTAGTTTCGATTTTTTTGGAAAAAATGTTCAAAATATGATACGTAATATGACCGGGAAGTTTGAAATATTTTTACAAAATTTCATCACACTCATGAACATGAACAAAGTCATAGACATCAACAAGGTTTAATAGGATTGATATGATATATATATCAACAAGTGCATGTTAAGTGAGCTGGTACTGGGGTTGGATAGAACTGAGAAGTTAAGCGTGCTTGGGCTGGAGTAGTGTGAGGATGGGTGACCTTCCGGGAAGTTTGACCACGGAGTGCGATTTGACCCGAGATTAAGCCATAGTGACACGAGATTAAGAAAAAAACGAAAAAAAAAATTTCTAAAAAAAATTTGAAAAAAATTGTTAGTAATGGCACACTTCTATGTGGTGCGCCATTACTAAGTCAGATAGTAATGGCGCACCAGATAGGCATAGTAATGGAGCCATTACTATTTGTTATTAATGACGTGATAATAGTGGCGCACCTATAATGCGCCATTAATGGCAAAAATAGGTGTGCCACTAACAGGCATTTTTCTAGTAGTGATGTGTCTCCTCTCCTCATCATGCTATGTCCAGATCCCTATTTTAGTACTTTTTGAATTGTACTTCCTCCATCTCAAAATAAGTGTCTCAAATTTAGTACAATTATGTACTAAAGTTAGTATAAATTTGAGATATTTATTTTGGAACGAAGGAACCAGTAGTTAGCTAGCCAACAAAACCTAGTTGTAATGAGAGGTTTAGGGTTATCCACAACACGTTCAAGAGATCAATGGAGACCATTTTCAGGTATTTCAGGCAAGTCTTGTATGTTGTTGGGGAGCTCAGAGGAGAGATGATCAAGTAATCAACTGGGCAAACTCCTAGCAAGATTCGCACTAACCCAAGATGGTATCCGTATTTCAAGGTGGCACTACTCGTAGTTCATGCCTTCACATGCTTGTAATATTGTTTTGGTAGAGCCATAACACCATCTTGTCAGGCCATTTTCAGGATTGCATTGTCGTAATAGATGAGACTCGTGTGACTGCTAGAGTGTCGAGGTCATAGTGAGCATCATACATGAGTAGAAATCACTACACAAGCCAGAATGTTCTTGTTGTGATTGACTTAGATCTGAAGTTCACATATGTGTTAGCTGGTTGGGAAGGATCAACCCATGATGTTAACATTCTATCTGGCAGCATAACTCGACCTGATGGCATCAATGTCCCTGATGGTAAGTTCTACGTGGGAGATACTGGCTATGCATGTCGGCCTGGTGTTCTTCTACCCATCCGGAAAATGTACCATCTGAACGAGTTCTGTGGTAGGAACTATCCTAAGACTGCATATGAATTGTTTAACCTTAGACACTCTAGCTTTAGAGTTACGGCTGAGAGGACATTTGGAGCTCTAAAGAGTAGATTTAAGATCCTGGATTAGAAACCATTCCACATTTTTCCCACCTAGGATAAACTTGTTCTTGCATGTTGCATCCTTCATAACTTGATACTACAACGGGGTTGCGATAATTTTGTGCCAGAGGAGGAAGATGTGACCGCTGATGATGTTTATAGCTCTAATCATGGTGTGGATGCATTTGACAATGAGGCCTGGAAGAACAAATGGTTGGAGTGGGCTAAGGCTATGTGGGAAAACAGAGTCAGCAGCGGCATAAGAAGAAAAAGCAGAAGAAGAAGATGATGACGAGGATGGACGTAGCCCTAGTTCGACATCAATCAACTTTTCCCTATTGAGCCATAAGACTTTCAATTTGTACTGCTATTTGTTAGTAACTAGGATGAACTGCCATTTCTTTCCTAGCTAGGACTGAAACACGATGTCTATTTTGTGTGTTGCAAGGTCATCACTAATGAGAAGGGCTGAAGACACCTTATGTCGTGCACAACCAAAGACCGTGTAGTGCAGGAACCCAATGGAACACATATAAACCAAACGACAGGTCAAAATTGGTTCCCTGATGCAGGCAGCCTACATGCAGGCAACCAAACAATATGCAGATGATGGTTTTTGTCCTGTATTAACTCGGCCGGGCCCAACTGAGTCACACATGCAAAGTGCCCAAAAACGTTGTAGGTAACTAAATGCGTCCGTAGAGAAGCTGGATCTGTGAAGTTTTGTGAAGATGGAGGCAATCCGAACATTCCCTAAGTTGGAACCTGAAGTGGGTCCCTCGACCATGCGGATTAACCAAGTGGTACGAGATGCCTATAACATCGCATCCTCATCACGGTCGACAATGGTACGACCAGCGGGATGGGGTTTTGTTAAGTGGGAAAGAGGGAGACGGGGCATGGGGGAGAGTGGAAGGATGAGAAGAGAGAGTGAGAAAATGGAGGACTTGTTCCGCGCGAGTGCGGGCCGACGCGGCGGTGGACATGTGTACACCTGGACACCTGTGACGCCCCTCCCTGACCATGCACTAATTGTTGGGAAACATTGCATGGAAAACAAAAAAAATTCTACGCACACGCAAGATCTATCCATGGAGATACATAGCTACGAGAGGGGAGAGTGTGTCTACGTACCCTCGTAGACCGTTAAGCGGAAGCGTTTATCACGCGGTTGATGTAGTCGTACTCTTCGCGACCCGATCACGATCCAGCCGATCTAGTGCCGAACAGACGACACCTCCGAGTTTAGCACACGTGCGGCTCGATGGCGTCTCCTCGTTCTTGATCCAGAAAGAGGGAGAGGAGAAGTAGATGGGATCACAACCATCACGACGTTGTGGTGGTGATGGTGGTGGTGGAGTACTGACATGTTGGAAATATGCCCTAGAGGCAATAATAAATGGTTATTATTATATTTCTTTGTTCATGATAATTGTCTATTGTTCATGCTATAATTGTATTATCCGGAAATCGTAATACATGTGTGAATACATATACCACAACGTGTCCCTAGTAAGCCTCTAGTTGACTAGCTCGTTGATCAACAGATAGTCATGGTTTCCTGACTATGGACATTGGATGTCATTGATAACGGGATCACATCATTAGGAGAATGATGTGATGGACAAGACCCAATCCTAAGCATAGCATAAAAGATCGTGTAGTTTCGTTTGCTAGAGCTTTTCCAATGTCAGGTATCTATTCCTTAGACCATGAGATCGTGCAACTCCCGGATACCGTAGGAGTGCTTTGGGTGTGCCAAACGTCACAACGTAACTGGGTGACTATAAAGGTACACTGCGGGTATCTCCGAAAGTGTCTGTTGGGTTGGCACGGATCGAGACTGGGATTTGTCACTCCGTATGACGGAGAGGTATCTCTGGGCCCACTCGGTAATGCATCATCATAATGAGCTCAATGTGACTAAGGCGTTAGTCACGGGATCATGCATTGCGGTACGAGTAAAGAGACTTGCCGGTAACGAGATTGAACAAGGTATTGGGATACCGACGATCGAATCTCGGGCAAGTAACATACCGATTGACAAAGGGAATTGTATACGGGATTGATTGAATCCTCAACATCGTGGTTCATCCGATGAGATCATCGTGGAACATGTGGGAGCCAACATGGGTATCCAGATCCCGCTGTTGGTTATTGACCGGAGAGGCGTCTCGGTCATGTCTGCATGTCTCCCGAACCCGTAGGGTCTACACACTGAAGGTTTGGTGACGCTAGGGTTGTAGAGATATGAGTATGCGGAAACCCGAAAGTTGTTCGGAGTCCCGGATGAGATCCCGGACGTCACGAGGAGTTCCAGAATGGTCCGGAGGTGAAGAATTATATATATAGGAAGTCCAGTTTCAGCCACCGGGAAAGTTTCGGGGGTTATCGGTATTGTACCGGGACCACCGGAAGGGTCCCGGGGGTCCACCGGGTGGGGCCACCTATCCCGGAGGGCCCCATGGGCTGAAGTGGGAAGGGAACCAGCCCTTAGTGGGCTGGGGCACCCCCCATGGGCCTCCCCCCTGCGCCTAGGGTTGGAAACCCTAGGGTGGGGGGGCGCCCCACTTGACTTGGGGGATAAGTTACCCCCCCTTGGCCGCCGCCCCCCCATCTAGATGGGACTTGGCCGGCGCCCCCCTCCCAGGGGGCCTATATAAAGGGGGGGAGGGCAGTAGTATTACAACCTTGGGCGCCTCCCTCCTCCCCTGCTACACCTCTCCCTCTCGCAGACGCTCGGCGAAGCCCTGCCGAGATCCCGCTACATCCACCACCACGCCGTCGTGCTGCTGGATCTCCATCAACCTCTCCTTCCCCCTTGCTGGATCAAGAAGGAGGAGACGTCGCTGCACCGTACGTGTGTTGAACGCGGAGGTGCCGTCCGTTCGGCACTCGGTCATCGGTGATTTGAATCACGGCGAGTACGACTCCGTTAACAACGTTCATTGGAACGCTTCCGCTCGCGATCTACAAGGGTACGTAGATGCACTCCTTTCCCCTCGTTGCTAGTATACTCCATGGATGGATCTTGGTGAGCGTAGGAATTTTTTTTAAATTATGCTACGATCCCCAACAGTGGCATCATGAGCCAGGCCTATGCGTAGTTACTATGCATGAGTAGAACACAAAGTAGTTGTGGGCGTTGATGTTGCCAATTCTTCTTGCCGCTACTAGTCTTATCTTGTTTCGGCGGTATTGTGGGATGAAGCGGCCCGGACCGACCTTACACGTACGCTTACGTGAGACAGGTTCCACCGACTGACATGCACTAGTTGCATAAGGTGGCTAGCGGGTGTCTATCTCTCCTACTTTAGTCGGAACGGATTCGATGAAAAGGGTCCTTATGAAGGGTAAATAGAAATTGGCAAATCATGTTGTGGTCATACGTAGGTAAGAAACGTTCTTGCTATAAACCTACAAGCCACGTAAAAACTTGCAACAACAATTAGAGGACGTCTAACTTGTTTTTGCAGCATGTGCTATGTGATGTGATATGGCCAGAAGATGTGATGAATGATATATGTGATGTATGAGATTGATCATATTCTTGTAATAGGAATCACGACTTGCATGTCGATGAGTATGACAACCGGCAGGAGCCATAGGAGTTGTCTTTATTATTTTGTATGACCTGCGTGTCATTGAATAACGCCATGTAAATTACTTTACTTTGTTGCTAAACGCGTTAGCCATAGAAGTAGAAGTAATCGTTGGCGTGACGACTTCATGAAGACACAATGATGGAGATCATGATGATGGAGATCATGGTGTCATGCCGGTGACGAAGATGATCATGGTGCCCCGAAGATGGAGATCAAAGGAGCAAAATGATATTGGCCATATCATGTCACTATTTGATTGCATGTGATGTTTATCATGTTTTTGCATCTTATTTTCTTAGAACGACGGTAGTAAGTAAGATGATCCCTTATGATAATTTCAAGAAAGTGTTCCCCCTAACTGTGCACCGTTGCGAAGGTTCGTTGTTTCGAAGCACCACGTGATGATCGGGTGTGATAGATTCTAACGTTCGCATACAACGGGTGTTGATGAGCCTAGCATGTACAGACATGGCCTCGGAACACACGCAATACACTTAGGTTAACTTGACGAGCCTAGCATGTACAGACATGGCCTCGGAACACGGAGGACCGAAAGGTCGAGCATGAGTCGTATAGAAGATACGATCAACATGGAGATGTTCACCGATCTTGACTAGTCCGTCTCACGTGATGATCGGACACGGCCTAGTTAACTCGGATCATGTTTCACTTAGATGACTAGAGGGATGTCTATCTGAGTGGGAGTTTATTAAATAATTTGATTATATGAACTTAATTATCATGAACTTAGTCTAAAATCTTTACACTATGTCTTGTAGATCAAATGGCCCACGTTGTCCTCAACTTCAACGCGTTCCTAGAGAAAACCAAGCTGAAAGATGATGGCAGCAACTATACGGACTGGGTCCGGAACCTGAGGATCATCCTCATAGCAGCCAAGAAAGATTATGTCTTAGAAGCACCGCTAGGTGAAGCACCAATCCCAGAGAACCAAGACGTTATGAACGCTTGGCAGCAGCGTGCTGATGATTACTCCCTCGTTTAGTGCGGCATGCTTTACAGCTTAGAACCGGGTCTCCAAAAGCATTTTGAGAAACATGGAGCATATGAGATGTTCGAGGAGCTGAAAATGGTTTTCCAAGCTCATGCCCGGGTCGAGAGATATGAAGTCTCCGACAAGTTCTTCAGCTGTAAAATGGAGGAGAATAGTTCTGTTAGTGAGCACATACTCAGAATGTCTGGGTTGCACAACCGCTTGTCTCAGCTAGGAGTTAATCTCCCGGATGACGCGGTCATTGACAGAATCCTTCAGTCGCTTCCACCAAGCTACAAGAGCTTTGTGATGAACTTCAATATGCAAGGGATGGAAAAGACCATTCCTGAGGTATATTCAATGCTGAAATCAGCGGAGGTGGAGATCAAAAAAGAACATCAAGTGTTGATGGTGAATAAAACCACTAAGTTCAAGAAGGGCAAGGGTAAGAAGAACTTCAAGAAGGACGGCAAGGGAGTTGCCGCGCCCGGTAAGCCAGTTGCCGGGAAGAAGTCAAAGAATGGACCCAAGCCTGAAACTGAGTGCTTTTATTGCAAGGAAAGTGGTCACTGGAAGCGGAACTGCCCCAAATACTTAGCGGACAAGAAGGCTGGCAACACCAAAGGTATATGTGATATACATGTAATTGATGTGTACCTTACCAGTACTCGTAGTAGCTCCTGGGTATTTGATACCGGTGCGGTTGCTCATATTTGTAACTCAAAACTGGAACTGCGGAATAAACGGAGACTGGCAAAGGACAAGGTGACGATGCGCGTCGGGAATGGTTCCAAGGTCGATGTGATCGCCGTCGGCACGCTACCTCTGCATCTACCTACGGGATTAGTTTTAAACCTCAATAATTGTTATTTAGTGCCAGCTTTGAGCATGAACATTGTATCTGGATCTCGTTTAATTCGAGATGGCTACTCATTTAAATCCGAGAATAATGGTTGTTCTATTTATTTGAGAGATATGTTTTATGGTTATGCCCCGCTGGTCAATGGTTTATTCTTGATGAATCTCGAACGTGATGTTACACATATTCATAGTGTGAATACCAAAAGATGTAAAGTTGATAACGATAGTCCCACATACTTGTGGTACTGCCGCCTTGGTCACATTGGTGTCAAGCGCATGAAGAAGCTCCATGCAGATGGACTTTTGGAGTCTCTTGATTACGAATCATTTGACACGTGCGAACCATGCCTCATGGGTAAGATGACCAAGACTCCGTTCTCCGGAACAATGGAGCGAGCAACCAACTTATTGGAAATCATACATACCGATGTGTGCGGTCCAATGAGTGTTGAGGCTCGCGGAGGATATCGTTATGTTCTCACTCTCACTGATGACTTAAGTAGATATGGGTATGTCTACCTAATGAAACACAAGTCTGAAACCTTTGAAAAGTTCAAGGAATTTCAGAGTGAGGTTGAGAATCAACGTGACAGAAAAATAAAATTCTTACGATCAGATCGTGGTGGAGAATATTTAAGTCACGAGTTTGGTGCACACTTGAGGAAATGTGGAATCGTTTCACAACTCACGCCGCCTGGAACACCTCAGCGAAACGGTGTGTCCGAACGTCGTAATCGCACTCTATTAGATATGATGCGATCTATGATGTCTATTACTGATTTACCGCTCTCATTTTGGGGCTATGCTTTAGAGACTGCCGCATTCACTTTAAATAGGGCTCCGTCGAAATCCGTTGAGACGACACCGTATGAATTATGGTTTGGGAAGAAACCTATGCTGTCGTTTCTAAAAGTTTGGGGATGCGATGCTTATGTCAAGAAACTTCAACCTGAAAAGCTCGAACCCAAGTCGGAGAAATGCGTCTTCATAGGATACCCTAAGGAAACTATTGGGTATACCTTCTACCTCAGATCCGAAGGCAAGATCTTCGTTGCCAAGAACGGGTCCTTTCTGGAGAAGGAGTTTCTCTCGAAAGAATTGAGTGGGAGGAAAGTGGAACTTGATGAGGTGATAGTCACCCCTTCCGTGCCGGAAAGTAGCGCAGCGCGGGAAGATGTTCCTGTGGTGCCTACACTGTCTGGGGAGGAAGTTAATGATGATGATCATGAAGCTTCGGATCAAGTTGCCACTGAACTTCGTAGGTCCACAAGGACCCGTTCCGCACCAGAGTGGTACGGCAACCCTGTCCTGGAAATCATGTTGTTAGACAACGGTGAACCTTAGAACTATGAAGAAGCGATGGCGGGCCAGGATTCCGACAAATGGCTAGAAGCCATGAAATCCGAGATAGGATCCATGTATGAAAACGAAGTATGGACTTTGACTGACTTGCCCGATGATCGGCGAGCCATAGAAAACAAATGGATCCTTAAGAAGAAGACGGACGCAGATGGTAATGTGACCATCTACAAGGCTCGACTTGTCGCTAAGGGTTATCGACAAGTTCAAGGGGTTGACTACGATGAGACTTTCTCACCCGTAGCGAAGCTGAAGTCCGTCCGAATCATGTTAGCAATTGCCGCATACTATGATTATGAGATATGGCAGATGGACGTCAAAACGGCAATCCTTAACGGCTTCCTTAAGGAAGAGTTGTATATGATACAGCCGGAAGGTTTTGTCGATCCTAAGAATGCTAACAAAGTATGCAAGCTCCAGCGCTCAATCTATGGGCTGGTGCAAGCATCTCGGAGTTGGAACATTCGCTTTGATGAGATGATCAAAGTGTTTGGGTTTACACAGACTTATGGAGAAGCCTGTGTTTACAAGAAAGTGAGTGGGAGCTCTGTAGCATTTCTCATATTATATGTGGATGACATATTATTGATGGGAAATGATATAGAATTCTTGGAAAGTATAAAGGCCTATTTGAATAAGTGTTTTTAAATGAAGGACCTTGGAGAAGCTGCTTATATATTAGGCATCAAGATCTATAGAGATAGATCGAGACGCCTCATTGGTCTTTCACAGAGTACATACCTTGACAAGATATTGAAGAAGTTCAATATGGATCAGTCCAAGAAGGGGTTCTTGCCTGTATTGCAAGGTGTGCAATTGAGCACGGCTCAATGCCCGACCACGGCAGAAGATATAGAAAAGATGAGTGTCATCCCCTATGCCTCGGCCATAGGGTCTATTATGTATGCCATGCTGTGTACCAGACCTGATGTAAACCTTGCCGTGAGTTTGGTAGGAAGGTACCAAAGTAATCCCGGCATGGAACACTGGACAACGGTCAAGAATATCCTGAAGTACCTGAAGAGGACTAAGGATATGTTTCTCGTTTATGGAGGTGACGAAGAGCTCGTCGTAAAGGGTTACGTCAACGCTAGCTTCGACACAGATCTGGATGACTCGAAGTCACAAACCGGATACGTGTATATGTTGAATGGAGGAGCAGTAAGCTGGTGCAGTTGCAAGCAAAGCGTCGTGGCGGGATCTACATGTGAAGCGGAGTACATGGCAGCCTCGGAGGCAGCACATGAAGCAGTCTGGATGAAGGAGTTCATTACCGACCTAGGGGTGATTCCCAATGCGTCGGGCCCGATGACTCTCTTCTGTGACAACACTGGAGCTATTTCCCTTGCGAAGGAGCCCAGGTTTCACAGGAAGACCAGGCATATCAAGCGTCGCTTCAACTCCATTCGTGAAAGTGTTCAAAATGGAGACATAGATATTTGTAAAGTACATACGGACCTGAATGTAGCAGATCCGTTGACTAAACCTCTCCCTAGAGAAAAACATGATCAACACCAGGACGCAATGGGTGTTCGATTCATCACAATGTAACTAGATTATTGACTCTAGTGCAAGTGGGAGACTGTTGGAAATATGCCCTAGAGGCAATAATAAATGGTTAATATTATATTTCTTTGTTCATGATAATTGTCTATTGTTCATGCTATAATTGTATTATCTGGAAATCGTAATACATGTGTGAATACATAGACCACAACGTGTCCCTAGTAAGCCTCTAGTTGACTAGCTCGTTGATCAACAGATAGTCACGGTTTCCTGACTATGGACATTGGATGTCATTGATGACGGGATCACATCATTAGGAGAATGATGTGATGGACAAGACCCAATCCTAAGCATAGCATAAAAGATCGTGTAGTTTCGTTTGCTAGAGCTTTTCCAATGTCAGGTATCTATTCCTTAGACCATGAGATCGTGCAACTCCCGGATACCGTAGGAGTGCTTTGGGTGTGCCAAACGTCACAACGTAACTGGGTGACTATAAAGGTACACTGCGGGTATCTCCGAAAGTGTCTGTTGGGTTGGCACGGATCGAGACTGGGATTTGTCACTCCGTATGACGGAGAGGTATCTCTGGGCCCACTCGGTAATGCATCATCATAATGAGCTCAATGTGACTAAGGCGTTAGTCACGAGATCATGCATTGCGGTACGAGTAAAGAGACTTGCCGGTAACGAGATTGAACAAGGTATTGGGATACCGACGATCGAATCTCGGGCAAGTAACATACCGATTGACAAAGGGAATTGTATACGGGATTGATTGAATGCTCGACATCGTGGTTCATCCGATGAGATCATCGTGGAACATGTGGGAGCCAACATGGGTATCCAGATCTCGCTGTTGGTTATTGACCGGAGAGGCGTCTCGGTCATGTCTGCATGTCTCCCAAACCCGCAGGGTCTACACACTTAAGGTTCGGTGACGCTAGGGTTGTAGAGATATGAGTATGCAGAAGCCCAAAAGTTGTTCGGAGTCCCGGATGAGATCCCGGACGTCACGAGGAGTTCCGGAATGGTCCGGAGGTGAAGAATTATATATAGGAAGTCCAGTTTCGGCCACCGGGAAAGTTTCGGGGGTTACCGGTATTGTACCGGGACCACCGGAAGGGTCCCGGGGGTCCACCGGGTGGGGCCACCTATCCCGGAGGGCCCCATGGGCTGATGTGGGAAGGGAACCAGCCCTTAGTGGGCTGGGGCGCCCCCCATGGGCCTCCCCCCTGCGCCTAGGGTTGGAAACCCTAGGGTGGGGGGGCGCCCCACTTGACTTGGGGGGTAAGTTACCCCCCCTTGGCCGCCGCCCCCCATCTAGATGGGACTTGGCCGGCGCCCCCCTCCCAGGGGGCCTATATAAAGGGGGGGAGGGCAGTAGTATTACAGCCTTGGGCACCTCCCTCCTCCCCTGCTACACCTCTCCCTCTCGCAGACGCTCGGCGAAGCCCTGCCGAGATCCCGCTACATCGACCACCACGCCGTCGTGCTGCTGGATCTCCATCAACCTCTCCTTCCCCCTTGCTGGATCAAGAAGGAGGAGACGTCGCTGCACCGTACGTGTGTTGAACGCGGAGGTGCCGTCCGTTCGGCACTCGGTCATCGGTGATTTGAATCACGGCGAGTACGACTCCTTCAACAACGTTCATTGGAACGCTTCCGCTCGCGATCTACAAGGGTATGTAGATGCACTCCTTTCCCCTCGTTCCTAGTATACTCCATGGATGGATCTTGGTGAGCGTAGGAATTTTTTTTAAATTATGCTACGATCCCCAACACGACAACGCTTTGCTAAGCATCGCCAGGACGAGGTGATACGTCTCCAATGTATCTATAATTTATGAAGTATTAATGCTATTATTTTATCATTTTTTGGTGTTTTACAATCATTTTATAGCAACTTTATATCATTTTTTGAGACTAACCTATTGACCCAGTGCCAAGTGCCACTTGCTGTTTTTTGCTTGTTTTTTACATCGCAGAAAATCAATATTAAATGGAGTCCAAACACCGCGAAACTTTTTGTGGATTTTTTTATGGACTGG